>NC_048303.1:76772188-76797387 GCF_013100865.1 Trachemys scripta elegans
GGGGGGGGCTGTCAGGGGGTGGGGAGTGGTTGGATGGGGTGTGGGAGTCCCAGGGCTCTGTCTGGGGGTGTGGATAAGGGTTGGGGCAATCAGGGCACAGGTAGGAGGTAGGGTCCTAGGTGCCCAGTTAGGATTGGGGAGAGGGTCTCAGGAGGGGGCAGTCAGGGGACAAGGAGCAGGGAGGCTTAGGTAGGGGGTGAAGTCTTGGGGGGGCAGTTAGGGGCAGGGGTCCCAGGAGGGGGCAGTCAGGGGACAAAGAGCGGGGGGGGGGGAGGGTTGGGGTTTCTGAGGGGGCGGGAAGTGGGTGGGGCAGGGGCGGGGCTAGGGCAGGACAGGGGCGGGGCTAGGGTGGGGCTCCTCCCATCCTCTTTTTTGCTTGCTGAAATATGGTAACCCTACTGTTGCAGCACAATCCTCCAGTGTAACCTGTTGCTAACTGCATCCTCCCCAGCTTGATGTTGAAAGTTTTCAAATTCCTTTTGCAAAATGTCCTTGAACCTGAGTCTAGGTTGGCCTAGTAGCTTTGGAGCATCTGCAAATTCTCCATAAAGGAGATCCTTTGGAATGCATGCATTCAATGCAGATGACCAAGCCAGTGGAGATACCTGTGTCTAAGAACGATGAGTAGACTTGGCAATTTTGCTTTTTCAAGTATTTCGGTGTTGTGGACTTATGTTTCCCACTTCATATTTACAATACAGTGAAAACAGCGGGTATGGAAGATGTTTAGCCTTTGCTCAAGCCTGCTGGGGGCAGTCCACCACCATACAGCAGTGTGCTCAGAATGCAAGTCTGGTAGGCCTGTATCTTGGTGTTCAATGTTAGTTTCCTGTTATCCCACACACGCTTGGTCAGCTGGCCGAATGTGGTGCTTGCCTTTCTGATGCCAGAATTAATCTTGTCATCTGGAGATAAGTTATCCGATACAGTTGGTCCCAAATAGCATAACTTGTACACAATTTCTATCATGGTGCTATTAAAACTTCTGGTGCAGTCAAGAGACCTTGGGCCATAATCAAGGTTTTCTTTAGACTGATGGTTAGTCCAAATTCACCACAAGCTAGCACAAAGCTATTACATAAGATTCCTCCTTCCTTCCTTCCTTCTTGAAGCAAAGAATCTTATTATATAAATATTTGCAGCTGTGTACGCTCACTGTGCTGAGCTGCCTTACAATTTGTAAAGCCCCAAACTGCTGGAACACTGGGGGTGGGAGGTAAAGGAGAGCACAGAAAACTAAACACTGAGTTGATTCCCACTACTGTCTTTCCCACTATTAAAAAGAACAGGAGTACTTGTGGCACCTTAGAGACTAACAAATTTATTAGAGCATAAACTTTCGTGGACTACAGCCCACTTCTTCGGATGTGGGCTGTAGTCCACGAAAGCTTATACTCTAATAAATTTGTTAGTCTCTAAGGTGCCACAAGTACTCCTGTTCTTTTTGCGGATACAGACTAACACGGCTGCTACTCTGAAACCTTTCCCACTATTGTCTCACTCCCAGAAAGTGAGATCAGACCAGCCTGGACCCCAAAATGTGTGGACCACAAAAAGTTGTTGCATAGCTAGTACTTAAAGCTGGCTCTGCTACTGTGCCCTAATTGTGAAATCCCTAATACAATACCATCTCAGGCTGTTTGTGCTCATTTGAATACTTTATTGGCAATATTTATTAACATGATATAAGCAAATATCATCGCTGAAACATCAGTGAGAACAATTCTTGGTTTAAACCTTAGCATAAGTTTAATTAACTATAATAAAATTCCTGCATTTATTAAAATACTGTACATATTTAGTATTCTCATTTAGAAATAGAGTAAAGGAACATTCTGCTTTTCACATTAGCTTCCTTTCACTCCTTGAACCATGCAGACTTTTCCTATTGGAGTTTCTAAATGGAGTTTGTAATTGAATGGGTCAGACTGAGCTGGCACTTGGTGGAACACTGCAGTGGTTTTATTTTGGTAATCCCCCAGCTTCTGCAGAATTAAAATTTTAGTTTTAAAATAAGAATATAAAGTGCTTAGCCCTTATGGTTTTAGAGATACCCTTTCCAATATTAACTGATGCAGTACAATCTTCCTGTGTCTGTAGACATGCAGGTAGGAATAATGGACTGCGTCTTCAGTACATGGAGCTAACATTAGTTTTAAGCCACCTTTGTGTTATCCCAATCCTCAGGGCCTAGTTCAGCCTCAGGGTTGTTCTTAGATGTGCAGGCTTATAATGTGCTCTATAGGGCCATAATTCTAGCAGGGATCAGCAGAGAACAGAATGCTTCAACTATAAAGAACTATGGTTCTTTATATCCCTTTATCCTTGATCTGGTTGAATAGTTCTAAGATTGCTGATAACTGCTGTATTATTTATCTCAACTACATTTATCTTAACTTAGAAGCATAATTATGACAATTTAAATGTTGGCACAGTTAACTACTTCACTGCTGATCATTTTAAGTACCACCATGTTCTTCTTCCAATCTGATCTCTCGGTAATAGCAAACAGCCAACTACAGAAAAGAAATCTGATAAAAAGCCATCAGACAACATCTGCTAGCACCCAATAATAATTATCTATATTGCCTTTTTTCCAATACACATCTTTAAACACAGTGAACATGCACATTTACAGTACTGTCAAGTATCAGAGTGGTAGCTGTGTTAGTCTGGATCTGTAAAAAGCGACAAAGAGTCCTGTGGCACCTTATAGACTAACAGACGTATTGGGGCATAAGCTTTTGTGGGTGAATAACCACTTCGTCGGATGCATATAGTGGAAATTTCCAGAGGCAGGTATAAATATGCAGGCAAGAATCAGTCTAGAGATAATGAGGTTAGTTCAATCAGGGAAGATGAGGCCCTCTTCTAGCAGTTGAGGTGTGAACACCAAGAGAGGAGAAACTGCTTTTGTAGTTGGCTAGCCATTCACAGTCTTTGTCTAATCCTGAGCTGATGGTGTCAAATTTGCAAATGAACTGAAGCTCAACAGTTTTTCTTTGGAGTCTGGTCCTGAAGTTTTTTTGCTGCAGGATGGCTACCTTTAAATCTGCTATTGTGTGTCCAGGGAGATTGAAGTGTTCTCCTACAGGATTTTATATATTGCCATTCCTAATATCTGACTTGTGTCCATTTATCCTTTTACGTAGTGACTGTCCAGTTTGGCTGATGTACATAGCAGAGGGGCATTGCTGGCACATGATGGCGTATATTACATTGGTGGACGTGCAAGTGAATGAACCGGTGATGTTGTGGCTGATCTGGTTAGGTCCTGTGACAGTGTCGTTGTTGTAGATATGTGGGCAGAGTTGGCATCGAGGTTTGTTGCATGGATTGGTTACTGAGTTAGAGTTACAATGGTGCGGTGTTTGGTTGCTGGTGAGAATATGCTTAAGGTTGGCAGGTTGTCTGTGGGCGAGGACTGGCCTGCCTCCCAAGGCCTGTGAAAGCGAGGGATCATTGTCAGTGATCTAAAACCCATCCTGGATGAAGCTGAGAGCTATGTGATTTGGCAGCCTTAGTTTAAGAATAGAGAAGCTCAGTTTTTTCCTTAATCTTTTTTATTTTCTAATTTTCAGCACATTGTGCAGCATAATTTCACGCCACCAAACACAGTGATTCTGAAATATTTATGAGTCCATATAAAATAATGTTTACTTAGGTTGCATTTTTATGATAATTTCTTATATTTCTCCTGTTGGAGTATTGTTTGCTTTACTTGATCTTCATAGGATGAGGGAAAGAGGTGAAAATGAGAGAAACAATATATTCAAAAGAATACAACTTCTTTCCCCTCCCCTGACCAAAGTGGTTTATTTTTTCCAATGATTTGGGGTGAGTGATTGGCATTAGAGGAAAGGGTGAGATGTACAAGTGAAAATACTGACTCAGGAATGGAAATGTATTTAAAAAGACACAGGAGACAGCGAAGATGAAGACACACCAGTGTCTGATCCTGTAATCACAAACTATCAACCATGTGGCAGAATGAATCCTATATAATTATTTTAATCTACAACAAATGTCAACATTATCAAGAAGAATGTCTTTTGATTTTTTTTAAATGTTATACTTTGGTAAATCATAATAAGAAGTTCTAATTGCTTTTCATTGAAGAAATCTCACTTACCTACACAAACACGGCCATCAACCCCAACAGCCAGGCCTGGTGGACATTCACACCGAAAAGAACCTTCAGTGTTGATGCAATGACCATTCATGCAAATTCCTGGTGTCTGACATTCATCAATATCTGCCCAGAGGGAAACATAATTCACTTATTGCCATTTTTGAGTAAATGTCATTAAAGCTTTGCCTCATGGCACCATAGTAATTGACAGATTGTTGCATTTTCCTGTTAAACTTGATATGCAAGGTCTCAGCCAAAGGGAATGTACTTTAAAACAAATTTTCAGAAAAAATGTTGAGTCTAAAGGTATCAGAGATTCTATATTTAGCTTGTCAATTGCAGATTTTTTCACTTTATTTTCTGCCATTTATTTCACAGTAATACTGTGTTTCAAAATTGAAGTTAGAATATAAATAATTATGGCATAATTATCTTTTAGCAAAGCCAGTGCTTCACTTAACTTCACTAAGGACATGATGCTGTTCTCCATGGAGTCAGTGACAAAAAACTCCTATTAACTTCAAAGGTGCAGGATCAAACTCTGCAAAGAGAGGTTTACTTTGGCCAGTCATGCAATTTTCACAGTGAAGTACTCTAAATGGAGTGTCACTACTATTGATTTATCTCACTTTGTTTTTTCTAAGACACCTGTTATTGCAGCATCGAAGTACTGAATTCACTATGAGGTGGTTGAACAAAACATTATGTTGTAATAAAGTTCACTACTAGAGCATTGTTCTGTAGCCACCATTTATATGCCGCAGTCAATCTTTTAGGAGTTAATTCATGGTGATGGGAATTTTTAATTTTTTTTTAATAAAAATAACTGATTTTTAAAATTCAAAACCTGGTAAGACTTTGTTGTTCTCTCAAGCCTGACAATTTATTTGTGCTTTTTAAGAAGGAAAGGAAGTCTTCTCCTCTTATGAACTAATACTTTGTTACTCAATGCCAGTCTCATACCACACTTGAGTTAAATCAAAGCCAGCTAACCTCTGCTCATGAATACCATTCATTAGTTCAGGCAGCCTATCTTTCTTTTCCCCTGTTTTCTTTATGCTCAGCAAGTTTATGGGTAATTTGCAACTCAGAAATATAAGAACGTCAGGATTTCCCTTCCCCCTTTCTCTAAAATTTGATTTAAGTTACAGGGTTTAACCCTACACTTTTTCTTTTGTCTGCAGATAGCATATATCTCTGCAGTTGAAAAAAAAAGTGTGGATTCATCTTTTTATGGTCAAGCCATACTAATTTTAATCTAAACGTACAGCTTAAAAAGAACCTTTAAGTGTGAACTGGAAAGCTACATGCTTATTTTAAAGGGAACCAGATTCACATAAGAGATCCAATTTTAGTACAGAAAGAAAAAATGTTCACAGATGAGTTTGGTCATGAAATACCTTTCTACTGAAGGCCCAATCCAACTTCCACAGTTGTCTTTAAATGGAGTTAGATTAGGCTCCATTCTTTAAATGTTCAAAATTTTCCTTTTCTCCATGAAGAAGCTTGTGTTTAGCCCTATGTGATGGTGTCCTAATAAACATTATGTAATTCTAGAGCAACAAGCAACTGAAGTGGGAATTGACTTTTGAATATTCATAAAAAGTAAAACCTCTGAAACTTTTTCATATTGCTACTCTTGTTACTGTTTTTTGAAGTGTTTTACAGAATAAAATTTAAACAATTAATTACAGCTACAGTGTTTCCCACAAATTTTCACAAGCCATCCAACCACTGTATCTTGCACACCATTATTACATGGTTCTGTAATTTCTTTCTAGAATTATAAATGAGTATTTTAGGCAGTTTTAGATGACTACTGTACCGACAAGAAAGATATTGGAAAATTATTAAGTCCATGTGACAAAAGATTTGCATTCTTACATGATTCACTAAATAGGAAAAGGTGGTTTCGATCAAGATTGTCCTAATGTGTTATCTTACAATCATACATACCAGTACAGTAACGCCCATTTGGAGCCAGGACAAACCCTGGTTTACAGATACATTTGAAGCTACCATCCTCATTTATGCACATCCCATTTAAACACATGTTGGTGGTGGTGCACTCATCATGATCTGCAGAAACAGAGCACAGAAAATGATATATGCCCCTTTAGCCTTGAGGAAACAGAAGGAGCAAGACATCAGAGTTAAAACATCATTTACCCTGAATATTTCAACAGAGAAGGCACGGTAGTAAATGGTGACTCCTCTTACCTTAGGAGAAGGGAGAACAAGGTTCAACTACCTTAAAGAATTCAAAGCTTGTTGCAGATGCAAGTTTCTCATCTTTTTAATAGAAATAAAAATACCCATCTTCTTTAACAAGGCAAAGAAGTAAAACTCAGGCTATGGGATTAAAGGGAGACATGCTGTTACCTGTGGATTGCATATTGGAGTCTGCCCTGAACTGTCAACGGGAATTGTATGGTCCACTCTGTACTAAACTCTGTGACTATCAGGAATTATCAGAAAATGAAACAATTTATGCTAAGCATTTAAATATGAAGGAACCAGCAAGAAGTATAACCTTCTTCCTAGTCATTAACAAGAAATTATATAAATATATTATAGCATCTAAATGCCTTTATATTAAATGTATTACTATTACTGTTATTGCACAATGACTAAAATGTGCTAGGTGCTGTACAAACTCCTACCAAGGCTGAGCCCCCACAGCCAGAGTTTAAAATCTAAAAATAGGAAACTTACTGTTCAGAAACATGAATAGGCCAATGGCCCATTATGGGGATAAACTGTTACAAGTCCTTATGTTGGTGCAAGTTAAGAGGAAGGGGAAGCAGGCACTTGCACTACCCTCACAAATACCTATCACAATTGCAGGATTTTTGCTCAGGACAACACAGAGACTGCTCTCTTGATATTCTTCCAGAGGTGAACAGTAACCTAAAGGGGGCAAGTAGGGGTGTGGAGGAGGTGGGATCATGGCTTTGACCCTCCCTTTCCCTTCTACCCCAGCCCCACCCACTTATGCACAGAGAGACTGCACCCTGCGAAGGACAATTCCTTTCTGAACTCCCTTTGGGATGGTGCAGCTCCATACACCATCTACTTGGTGCAGCTCCTCACACTGTCAGCTTGACCCCAGTGAAGCTCTGAGTTCACCTCATACCAGATCTTATTTCACAAAATTCCATCTTTGAAGATCAAGAATACTCTGTGAAGTGTAACTTCTAGAAATGTTAAATCAGAGTCTCCCTTTGGCGCTTCGTCCTTGTATAAAGACAAGCTCTCCATACCAACACAGTTTTTTCCATCCGTTGTTAGTTCAAACCCAGCATTGCAAATACACTGGAAACTTCCATCAGTGTTCACACACCGGCCATTTTTACAAAGAACGCCATTCTGTATGCATTCATCAATATCTAAGTGAGAGAGAAAAAATCATTAAAAAAAATCTTCTAAGAGTTTCAATGAGTAAACAATATTAAGAAAACATTGTACCTCCTCACAGCACTTTACAAGGTTTCCATAAGATGACTCTCCATCAATGAACTAAAAGTGACACATTACTAGCTATTGTTTTTAAAAGAGCCTGACAGTAAATATTATCTAGAAAGAAACATTGAGAAGATGGAAAGACCTCATTTTCCTGAACTCCCAGTATGAATATAGCTTTACACTGTCAAATATTTATTATACTGATATAAGACTATTGCACAGTGTTAGTTTGTAGTGATGTTCAATAATTAGTCTATTAAAATACGTATAGCCTTACTTTTCTGTGTATTCTCCAATTTAAACCAGCTAGCCAAGTGAACTGGGTCACCAGAAGGAACAGATGAATGGCAAAGGCCAAAAATTAAATCACTATTGTATCTATAGAATTAACCCAAGGGTAGGCCAACATTACGACTGTAATTAAAAAGCACTTACATCATTGTCATTGTTAACTGAAAAAGAGAACGCTAATAATTATTTTCTGAACTCCAATAGAATCTGATATAGCATAACATCTGTATAGTATGCAGATGTGTAAACAAATTTTCTTACCAATGCAAGCTTGCTTGGTAGGTGTTCTCTGGAAACCTGCATTGCATTTGCAGTAATAGGATCCAGGTGTATTAACACAATCTCCATTAGTGCATGGGTTTGATGTGCACTCATCAACATCTGTTGGCAGCAGAAAATAAGACCATTAGAGACTTCACAGCATAAATTTGCTTTCAAGTACAGCATTTTATGATTGAAGAAATAAGGTAATTAAAAGTTCAACACTGAAGTTTGAAGCCTGTTCTTGGTGCAAAATTATTACTTCCCCAAACACACACACCTATTTTTAGTATAACTATGGAATCACATTTTCAAAAAAGGAAGAGAATACAAATAGTATTTTATATCTCTTAAATGTATCCTAAAAGAGAGAAGAGAAAAAGAAAGCTATGAAGAATTTGAAACTCCTGGCCTAACAGAACTGAAAAATCCTTTGTTCAGCTTCATATTCAGTTGTTTAACTGAACAACCACTTATTTTCTTTCTTTCTTTTGAATAATAAGCAGGGTCTACAATGCAACAATCAAGCAGGACTCCTTAGAGGAATTCCAGCTGAGATAGCAATGTCTGGGCAACGTATCCTGATTATTGAGGCCCCAACATAAGGATGAAGGAAGTCCAGTTGTATCTTTTACCCACATTTTCACACCTGGGAGCAGGCAGATACAATCTGGCCCTGAGTTGGGATGTAGTTTGCTTGCCTTCCAAATGATCTCAAACTTGGACTTTGTAAATAACGCCTGACGTTAAATCTCAGTTCATTACACGTTGGAAGTAACTGGCTGGAATGGGAAAGGTAAATAAATAAGGTGATTTATTTTTATCCATTTTCTAAAGGAACATGTGCTGTTGGAGTTTCACAACATAAAAGTGCTGTTCTAGGATTGTTCTGAGACTGAAAATCGCAGCAGCTGAGCTTTTCTACTAGCTAAGGCACAAGCAAGAACACACATTGCACAGGATGCAATAGTGAATGCTCACATTGTTATAAATAATCGCATGTACATACTACATTTCAGACAGATTTTGGATTACACAGAACAGTGCTTTTAGCAAGCTGATTTATAGCAATATTCTTGGCTGGATGAATTTAGGGCCCTCTGGTAAATAGCAAAGAGAATAAAAGGAAAAAGAAATGAAGGATTCAGACAGACCTTCTCCTCATGCAAAAAGCATTTAGCTCTTTAAAACACTCACATTTGAATGTGCAGTTGATAGCATCGCTGCAAGAAAGCCAAAAGAATGAAGCAAAATGAAGAAAAGAGAAAAAAATCAAGGAATTAGAAAGAATATAGAAAGCAGTGACTGTAACTGCTTTTCAGTCTGTATATGTTTAGACAAGCCATTTGTTGTCCTCGAATAGAATTTTATGTATTTACACGAGATCCCCACTCAGAGGCAGCTCTACAATTCTTGGCCATAAAGAATGTTTTATTCCCATGAGCAGTGGACCAATCCGTCCTCTGGATGTTTTGGCTCAGTGCTCAGCCAGCCTGCCCAGAAGGATTGCTCATAATTTCTTCAAAACAAAGCCCCTCAACTGTAGATCTACTCTGAATCGGAGTTTCTCATGAACGTTTTATCTAACATCCTACTTCCAACGACTTCTATTATATATTTATCCTGCCCTAGTACAGAGGAGAACAGGAGCAATTTATAAATATAAACACTATACTCCTCTACTTTGTTAAGGTTTCTAGTATAGAAAAAGATTATTTTTTTTCTAGAATAAAAGTTCTAGGCAAATTTGTCAGCTGCTTAAATGTAAAGCAAATTGATATGCATTGCCAACTACTCTCATTATCAATGAATTCATAAACCCTAGAGAAGGAAAACAATACTCCCCTGTGAAATAACGGATTTAAGCTTACAAAATCCCTTTCAATCCATGTGTGCCAGATGACTCCTTGTATTTAAATATGAATCTGGGTTTTTCCTGTATTATTACATACTAGTGATAAAAGGGACTCAGGCTAAATATATTCTAATAAAAAAAAAAGCTGTTAACGTTGAGTTCAGGTTACTAGAAAGGATATCCCCACCAAAGCAAACTGTCAAAAGCAAGGAAATAAGTATTCAGACTATACAGTCCTTCACCATGTATACTCCCCTCATCATTTTCCCTTTTCAACCTCAACTAACTTCCTTCTGTTGCCCACATCTCTCAATTTTTAAATATTTAATCTGCAACAGTACGCAAAAATTTCACTAAAATATTCTATGGAAAGTTTGATTGTTCTCTGAAGATCTGTTGTGCTAAATCTGAGGACAAAAAAGTATAAAATACAGGGATTTGAATCCAGCTGTAAGTACAATCTCAACACAATTGTAACTGTGGTATTGCTACTGATGCTTCTATAATATTTTTACAATTTTATTCAATATGTTTTTGCAAACACAGTGATAACAAGGAAGGGTTATTACAACACAGACTTCTATCAATTCAGAAAGAGGAACTGATGGTCTATTAGACTGCTCAGTATCAGTCCACTAAGGATTGTTGTGAATCTTATCTCTTTATCGGTAGACAATGATTCATGATGAAAGCTGTACAGTATAATTGGAGGACTGGAAGTTGTGTATTAACCTACCCTTTTGTTCTGGCAGGACCATTTTGGAAAAAGTCATACTTTCTTTTTCTGCCTTACCCCATAAAAATTCTTTAATAATTTTTTTAACTTCTTAAAATATCCTTTGGGGTTTTCCCTGGGTAAGGAGCCAAACAGATCATAATAGTCTGGAAAGAGCGTTCATTTTTATATTATTAACCTTACCCCATACAGTGAAATGTAGCTGTTCCCAATGCCTCAATCTGTTCTTTCAGTAACCAGAAGAGAATCCAAATTGGATTTGAACAAGTCCTTTAGTTTAATTTATTTTAATATATATCATTATGCACAGATATTTCATGCTGTTAAGTTCCCACTTAAAGTCCCAGGTTCAAACTCTGGGTTGACATACAGCAATTGCCATTCACCAGTCAACAGTTAACTATAGCATTTGAGACACTATGATTGTTTTGCTATATTTCAAACAGGAGATCTCAGATAACTCTGCTTGGTAACTGTTGATAAATGTTGACTTTTTAATGCCAATTGCCATACACCCTGTACAATCCCTCTGGAACCCACAGGGTTACTCAAAATGTAGATCAGTGCAGAATGAAGCCCCCAATTAGCATTGTGATATTTGCAACACCTAGATGGACTTGACCCTATTGAAATCCTTCTTATACACACCTAGTCTTTCCTCATTTTCTGATTTTGTATGAGATTCTCCTGCAGATGGTATAGCACCTTCTGTTTTTGTCACTATCTGACTCTATTTTCATCTTACTGCAACTCAAAATTTATTCCTGGAGTAGCTGTCATTTCAGATTTTTGCCAGTACAAAACTCTGTTTTCATTTAACAGTGAATGGCAAAATAGTCATAAAAATGTAAAAATATATACTGTACATCCCAAATAATTAACAGAACATATGTGTAGACCAATTCTCCCCTACATATGCTCCCCCCCTCATATAACACCAAATAGGAATTCAGAAATTAAGAGCTTGATGCAGGAACCACTTAGTGAAATTCAATGGCCTATGTACTACTGGTTGTCAAAGAACACTTGATCACAGTGGTTCCTTCTGGCCTTAACAATCTATGAATTCAGGATACATAGCAGCTTTCAGGATGTGCTCAGCAAATTTCATCATTACTCCCTAGGGGTCTGAACATGCTTTCACTAACGTCAATGTTAAAACTCCTACTGATTTCAATGGTACAGGATCAGATGCTAAATGAGAAACCTTCAGGAATCTCCACTACAACATGAACACAAAAATATACCCCTATTTTTAGCTAGTAGAGACCAATTCCTGACATCCAAATCCCAACTATGCAGACCCACGTTGGTGCCCAGGGCAGGAAAGCTTAGCAGCAGTGTGAACCCTCCCAATCTTCTCAGCCAGGGGTGCAAGGTGGGACGTTCTATGCATCTCCCACTGCACAATGCACTTCCCTGGACACTTCCTCTTAAATCCTAATTATGCCAGCAAAAATTGCTCTATAACCACCTTGCCAGCCAGGGCAGAGGCACAAGGAGCTGTTGCACACTCTACTTATGACTTATTTTAGCCTGTACTTAAAATAATTTTGCACAGTAAGCAAATAGAAGTCAGCCAGGTTGAGAGGGATCCTGAATACACAAAGCATGACTGGAGGCAAAAGATGTCCCCTTTGTAGAGGACCTCTTTCTTGTCCTATGTTCTGGGAATAACTGAAAACAGATGTGAGCAGTAAGATTTTTTGCCATTATGAAGTGTCTCCCCCTAATGGGACATGAATCTTTTCACACATAGCTGTCTCTAATTTCTCTCTTTCACGGTGGCACAGAAATAATTATTAAAACTTACAAATATTTTTTCAAACAATATATCTGAAAACAGAATTCTTCTTAGCAGTTCTGTTATCGTTCCATGCTTTGTGTTGCCTTACAAGAATTGATGACATCACAAACCACTAAAATAGAGTAGGAGATGCATTCTTTCTGCCTTTTAAAAGTGTGTCATCAGCAGTTGAAGGGAAAACACGTAATACTGAATTCAGTTCTTCACAGGTAATTTCAAGTATTTTGATTTATAATGTAAATGCATTTGGTATTTAAGTCTGTACATAAATTCTGTTAACGAATTGGGATCTTTACAAAAACCCTTTACCATTCACATTCAAGAGTGAGTAAAACACACATATAGACCAAATTCTGCTCTCAGCTACTTTGGTATATATCCACACTAACTCGACAACAATGGAGTTACCATACTGTAAATTCAGAGTAAATGAGAGCAGAATCTGGCCCACAAAGTGTGAGGATAGATGTACAATGATCCAACTAACATATAATAAACAAAAAGATCTATTCTTTACTGAGATACATAGCAATTTTAGTTGAAAAGCTTGTTCCTTTAAGACTTACACATTGTCCCAGTATAAAGAATTATAATTCTCACACTATTTTTTCACAAGGACCAATAATACTAACAACATTCTGTGGAGAAAACAATAAAATGCACTCAAAATTAAAATCTCATTTTTAGAGAAATGGGTTTAAAAATGAAATATATAAGGATTTAACAACGAAATATTTATCTGTAAAAATGTACACTTACCTATACAATCCCCATTTGCATCTTGCTTATATCCCATGTTGCACTCACATCGATAACTGGAAATTGTTGGTATGCAGCGTCCATTTAAGCAGAGATTGGGGTGGTGTTTACATATATCTATTGTCTGATTGAGGATTGCTGAAACAGATTACAGAAGATGAGAAAGTTGAATCAGAATGTGAAATAGGCATGCATAACATAATCTGTAATTATTTTTAACTATTTTTTTTAAACAAATCAGTAAGTTTACAATTTTTCTGTAAACAAATCAGTGAGTTTAGGTATTCTTTAAATACTTAAAAAGAAGTATTTCCAAGAACTATTGATAGGACAGTAAGATAACAAAGACATAAATTAAAATCAGAAAAAAATTAAACAAATGGCCTTGGTTATGATACACTTTTTACATTGAATGTCTGATGAGAGGGGTATCATTGGGTTTGGATCCAGGTAATTCATTACTATGACTTTATTATTTATGGTGTATTTATCCTAATATTCCATACTTTGTTTTGTACTATGTCCCTGATCCTGCAACACTTGCAGAAGGTATTAGTAACTGATTATTGTTCATCCTGGGTCTTGGGCCAAAGCAGTAATTTTTGGGGGGAAGGGACAATTCCACATTTGGAAGAAAAAGAAGGAAAGATTTCCTCTAGTAGTATGTTTCAAAAGTACTGGCGGCTCAGTGGCTTGGAATATTAGTAATACTGACTGCGATGGATTGGTGGACAGTATGCAGGTAAGATATTCAAAGCTGCTTGATAAAATAGGTCTACAGTGTATCGCATGGATGTTACTACCACACAGATTTTATATGTACCGGCAACACATGATAGCATGGTATAAAGGTTTTAGCATCATGAATTTGCTATGACTGCTTTATTCACAAGTTGCAACGGGGGAGATGTGCAGGTAATCCTGAATGAGTGCTTTTATATCACACCATGCCATTATATATTTTGTATATGCGCTATATGTTACAGAAAAACTACATTAGGAATGTTTAAGGTAATTTTAAAAACATTTATGGAATTATTTCTTGTATCCCTCTCTCTGTAAAGCTTTAATCTCTGTAAGTCCAATTCTGCAAGTCTGAGAGGGAGAGAAAAATTAAAACTAATAAATGTAAAATGCCTCCAAAAATAACTTAATGGATTTTCTATATATAAAAATATAGAGGGGGAGGGCTTCAAAAACTGACATCTCAGACCCTTCAGGATCCAAAAGCGAATGTTCGATCCCACTGGGAAGCTAGAAATCTCCTCTCTCTCATGGAATGAAACTTCCTCTTCTACCTCTGCAGGGTAGCAGGATTATAGATCTTATGACTATGAACAAAATAAAGTTTTTATTTATTTAAAAAAAAGAAAACTGTTTCAAGTCAGACTCTCTTTAAGGTCAGAAAGGACCATTGTGATCATCTAGTCTGATCTCCTGCACACTGCAGGCCATAGAACCTCACCCACACCTGAAATAGACTTCTAACCTCTGGCTGAGTTACTGAAGGCCTCATATCATGGTTTTTAGACTTCAAGTTACAGAGAATTCACCATTTACACTAGTGTAAACTGGCAAGTGACCGTGCCCCATGCTGTAGAGGAAGGTGAAAAACCCCCAGGGGCTCAGCCAATCTGACCTGGGGGAAAATTCCATCCCAACTACAAATATAGTGATCAGCTACATGTGAGCAAGACCCACCAGACAGATAGATAACTGAGAAAGAATTCTCTGTAGTAAGTCAGAGCCCTCCCCATCTAGTGTCCCATCTCCAGTAGTTGGGGATTTTGGGGACTGAAACTGATTCAGGAAGGTGGAATTTGATGGACAATTTTCTGGCAGTTTTTTTTTTTTTTTTTTAAATCTTGGGTAGCTGATGCAACTCATGAGTTTGGAGTGTTAGAAGAAGCCCCAGGTAGAGGGAATAATGGCTAGAGTGTAGAGGATCCAGAAATGTGAATGATAAATATATCACACCCCTGTATAATTTATAACATGTATATTACTTCAATTTATATTTTTACCAAATGTGTAGATGTAATACCGACAGATCCCAGTTGTTGGCAGGCGGGCTCGAACCTAGGGCCTCTGAAGCTAAATGAATGAGCCTCTACTGCATGAGGTAAAAGCCATATGGCTCTTAGCTCAGGCTGTAGAACAGACTCATTAATCTCTCTCTCTAAGTGGTCTCGGTGCCACTAAATGGGACAGAACACCATACTCAGAAGGTGTGTGGGTTTCATAGATAATGAACAGAAATTTGAGGTTAAAGCCACTGCAGGTATACAACTTACTGAGGAGTTCATTGAGTAAAAGGTGAAAATAATTGGTAAACAGAGGGATTGTAAAAAAAAAAAAATAGAGGTAGTTACAGTGTATGAAGGACCAATAAGAAAGCTAATCTCTGTAACCCAAATAAAGAAATATTGAACATGTCTGTATTGTGATCTTTGTTGGGAAAAAAGGGACAAACTCTCTAGAAAATTCACTGTCATGAAAGAATACAAAATTTCTTATATGCAATTACATTAGTAAGGATGTGTATTCAGAGAGAGGTTCTCATTTTCAGAATAAAGCCTAAGAAACACAAGCAAGAAGCAATAAAACTAATCAAAAACAGAGGGAAACAATTAAAAAACAACAAGGAAACATACTCAGCCCAGTAATGATTGCACCATTTCCAGTGTGAGTCTGGCCACCAGTCCCAACACCTGCTCCTCCTACACCAGGGGAGAAGCCATTGCCACCTGGAATGGGAATAAATCCAGTTCCTCCTGGGCCATAGCTATTCCCATTTCCACCAGGAAGGAATCCATTGCCTCCTGGTCCACCAGGTCTGGAACCACCTCCTACAGGAACTCCATCTATGCAAAGTCTGCGGTATTCATCTACAAAAAAAGAACACACAGAGAGACATACAGTAAAACAGTCTTGCCTAATTCAGTGTGTAAAGAAGATGCTGAAATATAGAACTCTGTATAATAAGAAAAAAATAAAGTAACAACTCCTCATTTTGGAATTTACTGTCTTCTCTCTTCTACTCCTATATTTATGAGGCATTCACAGTCATAACAGGTGTTACTTAATGAATACCATGTACAGTAATACTAGGACGTGTTATAATTTACTCCTAGCTGTTTGGTGTAGCATTTGGCAGGGAATGGATAAAAAAGTATGCTAACCCCTGTCCCGCAGATATCTTAGCGTAGGTAAAATGAAAACACATTTACGCCACCAATGTGGAAAGTTGCTATGTGAGTGCCAGGCTGAGAGATTATTCATGTCATGTACATTGCCAGTTCAAAGAAACATGAAATCTATAGAAAAAGAGAGCAGCTGTTCCTTTACATTGTAATGAACTATGGATCCTCAGACTCATTTTCTCTTTGAGCTTGACCACAAAATCTTCATCAGTTCACAAGAACTACTTCCAATGTCAACAAAAGGGGGTTACAGAAACTGGTCCTAAGTAATAATGGACCAGAAAAAATGGTTCACAGATGGAAACATCCATACTGAAAACACAAGAATGAATAATAATGTAACTCCTAACTTTTTTTAAGCTTTGATTTTAAGGTAGTTTAAAATGTTTCCAACAACCTCTGTCATAACTGGAATGGGCAGCAAAAACCACTCACCAGAGCCTCTCACAGGACACATCTCAGGAACAGATCCAATGGCCCAGCATCGACCAGATTCACAACAGCACTGCATTTTGGTAAACCTATTCGGAAGTTCTTGTGCACAGCGACCATTCACCAAGCTGGAGAAACATGTGCCTGCCCTTTGATCTGGACATTAATTAAAAAAACAAACTAATATGAATTGTCCTTTAGAAATTTGCCCCCATGATTGCAAACACTAGGAGTAATAGCAAGAAAAGCAATTGAAAAGTTGTATAAAAACAAATTTAAATACAGTCAGACAAAGTTTATCAACAACTGGTTTATTGCAATGCCATAATTTTTCAGTGACACTAATCTTGCATTAATCCAAAATGTTGCTACCAAACTCATCTTCCTCTACTTCCACTTTAGCCATGGGAAACCCCTCAAGTCCCTTCACAGACTCCTCAAGGAAATGACCACATATTTAATCTCTATTAGCCAGAACATGGTGTAGGTATCCTGGAACATACGGGAGAGTAAGAAACCCCTCTTCTCCTCCATACATACCCAAACAAACCTGTGCAGCCTCCTCAGATCTTTGTTCTGGGCATTTAGAAGTAAGCAAATATTGTATGGTTGCTGTTTCCTCCCCCAGTATATAGTCAGGAAGTGGGTGGCTCCACAACCTAATTTGCTGGCCAGGAAGTAGTAATCTGCTACTTTTTGGAGCCTCCAAGGCATAATTTCCTCCCTGTGCTGCTCTTGGGGCAATGCATTTACATGCAGTCCCTTACAAAGGGGGTATTGTAGATGCACAATCTAGCCCAACATAAAGCCTGTGCACACCCTACACCCTTACGCGGCAAGTAGAGCCATTGAACTGGAACTAATAACAGAGTAAGGTAGTACTCAAATTGGCTAAAGGGAAGCAGGACTGGACCAAAGATAAATGTATGTTATCAAAATTAGTGGCCAACTATCAAAAATTGCATACAATAGCTTACATTGCAATTATACTATCAACATATGGTATACAATATACGTTTCAACAGTGCAATAAACCTTTTCATTTTTAGGATTGTTAAATAACATATCTGAAATCAATTCACTTTGGATTAATAACATTAGACTCTGCTAAATTTTTCCTGATCAATTTTTTTTAGGTGCTAAATTGAACTGCCCAATTTGTAGTATTTTTTGCACATCCAGCTACTTTGGCCTGAAGAATATAATTCAGAACATTTAAGGCAGGTTTTCAAAACTACACATCTAAATTACACGTGCAAATGATGTGTCAAACCGTCCTTGCTCTACTCACAACAAAAGTTCCACTGACTAACTACAAATGTGCATAAATTTTCTAGAACTGGCTTGACACAGGGGTTAGTAATTGTGCATGAGAAAAAACTGTAGTTGTCCTAACAAAAAGAGTAATTGCCCTAAGATTTTTAAAAATGTGGCTCTTGATGTTTCTTTCATGATGTAATATCTGATATAATATGTAGGGCCAGAATCTACCACTTTTACTCACAATGAATAGTACCTTATTCTCTGAGTAGTCCCACCAAAAGCAATAGGACTATTAGCAAAGAAAAAGTATTGTTCAGTATGAGTAATGGCAGCAGAAACAGGCTGTGAATTTTTATCAGACTGTTTTCCGAAGTTCAACATAAGCAGGAGCAAAAAAGGTCCAGAAGTGATGGAGGATTACAAACACTGAAATCAAATTTAAGCTTCATGTAAGCATTACAGTGAGGTAATGTCCAGAATGTTAATTTTAAGGCCTAACAGCCTTGACAGTGTCATGTTAAATTCACAGGGCCTTTCTAAACGCAAGAACTATTATCAAGATATTCTTTGAGTGTTCAGTTGAACTTTAGGGGCTTTATTCCGTTTTTTTTTTAAATGTAAAGGCTACAGATTTACCTCAAATTAGGTTTTAGGATGTTAACCAAAAAAGCAAACAAAAACCAATACAGCACTATAAAATATAAAGGTACAAGCTGAAGCAAACAAATACGACATTAAAAATGGCAATTCGTGTTTCTTCTAAAAGCCCTTTATAATTTTAAGACTACTTCATTCCAACTACTTGGTGCAGCAAGTTAAAAAGACTCTTCAGTCCCACACTTATAGTCATTAAGCACTTTAAAACTGTATTGACTGTTTAATCTTAAAGACTAAGAGCGTTATGTTGCTTAGTATGAAAGCATAGCTAGAAGGGGCTGGAAGTGGGACAAGAAACAGCACAGGGCCTTGGCAGTGATGACCATAGTCTGTGATAGATCTCAGGAGATTGGAAGTTTCATGGACCAACCCCGTTGCAGGGGTGCTGAAATTTTTTTTTTTTTGTAGTGGGAGTGCTGGGAGGCATTGAACCAAACTGTAAACCCTATATATGATGGAAACCACTTCAAGCCAGTGGGTATGGCAGGACCTATGCCCTACAGCTGTGTGTGTGTGTGTGGGCACATATGTGCTTGTTCTCCATAACATACCTCTACTGCCTGTTCCTAGGACACAATCAGGGAAAAAAATAATTTGGAGACAAACTGGCTCATTATCCATATTTTACAGGTGAAGCAACTGAGGCACCAGAGAATAAGTGGATTATCTAAAGTCACACTCTATCAGTAATGGATTTAAGGACTCCTGAGTCTGCTCAGACTAACAGACGACGTAGCCAGTACAGAAATATCGGACTCCTAGACGTACACTTTCCCATGTGTTTTATTCCTATCCAAGCCAAAGAATTAATATTTCATGCAACAAATTTAATGTCAGCAACTTTCTCATGTAGCGAAGTTTTACTTAATACACTGCACCTGGCTGTTGAAGTACCATTCAGGCTTCTCTTAAATAATCTAATTTTGGCAGAATGCTTTCTTTGACTTAATATGAACTCTAATAATTTAAGAGCCAAGTAATTTTTCCAGAATAAAAAAGAATCAGAAGATAAGGAATCTTCTGTTTACTTGATAAGATGTGTTAATAAGTTTTCTTCGTAGAGAAAGTGCAGTTGTTGCAGATGGATATCCTATTTTTCTAAATTAGAACTTAAGTCAGAAGGAAATTTTTACACATACACAATATGCATATGCAGCTCTTACTGGCTTCAGTGGGAATCATATATGTGCTTCAGAAGTTAAAATTTGGACTTCTGTATATATTTTTATTGAGTTGGGTGGAAAAATATAAAACAAGAGCATTTATTCAGCATGTTACATGCCAATGCTTGTGACACCCTAGTTCCTTCAAAAGCAGTGAACTATTTTACTGCCATAGTCTCAGCTACTGATTTGTTGCATTACTGAAGTAATTGGAAGGTTAAGAAGACTAACAGGAATGGTAAAATAGGTATTTGCATAAAATAACTTGGTATTTTGATTAAAAATAAAATCTAGAAAATTATTGACCCAAAATTGTTCCAATGGTTTCAAATGTCTACTTTAAATTGACAGAAAAAGGTTAATTCACAGTTATAAGGCTTGTTGTAATAACTGTAAATTTACCCTAATAGTGAAATTGTAAAAAGTGAGTGGAAGTTCATAAAATATCAGAATATAATAATCAATGTTGATGGGAAAAGATGCAAAAGGGAGATTGAATTAGTCCAAACAAAAAGGCCTACTGATATAACTCAAGGGCTGGGTTAAGATCGGGTCTGACAAATAAGAGAAGTGTGGTACCAGAAATCAATTAACCAAAACTGGTGTGTCAGAAACTAGGCCTAATTGGTGGACAAAATAATGAGGGGATGGGCTAATCTACCCATCACTCGCTTTTGAGATTCTGAAGAAAGAGACTTTGGGATGAATGTGAATGAAGTACTGACTGAAACAAGAGGAAGGGGCAAGCTCCACCATCATGGCTGCCACCCCCACTGTCTTCTAGGATCCCAGCTTCTAGTGTAACACCATCAGATCTTTTTTGTCTTAATCTTGAAAGATATCCTGACCAGACAGGTCAAGAGAGGGACCCAGATTTAATTAATGGAGATATCCTGTCTCCTAGACCTGGAAGGGACCTTGAAAGGTCATTGAGTTGAGTCGAGTCCAGCCCCCTGCCTTCACTAGCAGGACCAAGTACTGATTTTGCCCCCAATCCCTAAGTGGCCCCCTCAAGGATTAAACTCACAACCCTGGGTTTAGCAGGCTAATGCTCAAACCACTGAGCTATCCCTCCCCCCATGACACTGCCACTTCCACCTCCACTGGCTTCTGCTGAATCCCAGCTGGGATGTAAAACTTTTTCCTGACACACAGATCCTGTATATGCTCTTCCGTCATCACCTTATTTCTTGTCTTTTCTATCCTTCTACTTTTTCCTTCTGTCAAATAAAAATCTGGCTTAACTGGCCAAGACTGTATATTTTGCAAAACTGCTATTATAAGCCTGCAACACGAGAAGCAGATAAGAACAATGCCCGTTGCTTGTACAAATTTGCCAGGCCTCAGAGTGGCTAATAAGACAGTATGCTATGCCTGGGCTTTTCCAGAAGCAAGATTACACGTGAAAGTCAACATCAGAAACAAGCTGCATAGTTTTAATCGTTGTTGTTCTTTTCTCTCCCCCTTGCGTGTATTTGTCTTGTTCAGTCTTCTAGGAAATGAGGTTGGGCTTTATCGATAACCGCAACAACAACTCCAGCCCAGTTCAAGTAACCTGTTTGCTTTTCCCCAAACAGGACAGTTATTACCATCTAAGAGACTGTCAAAGAAAGGGTGGGTGGGGAGCACTTCTAAAAAAACTCTCTCCAGCTAACACGAAAGGGAACAACGGATGTTTTAAAATGAATGCCATACTTAATACTTTATATTTCAAATGCTTTAACTGTTTTTCCCATCTTTTCTGTATTTTTAATAAAAGGTCAAAAGGATTTTTAATGGTGTATTTGCCAGCACAGCAGACTGAGGCTCTGTTTAAGTACTAAGCAGGCTGATGTCTCTGTGTATCAAAGCCCAAATCTTGTTTAACGCTGTTTGATACTGGACAGTGGCAGCGTCATGCTTTGACTCTTTAGGCCCATTGTTTCCATCTAAATTAACAGAACAGGCTGCCATTCTGCCCTTCACTTACTTTGCACCTGAATTCTGCAAGCAAATTATACCCCAATCCTGCAAACTCTTGAGTGCATGAGAAACTTTACCATCATTGGACAACTCAACACATAAAGTTATGCACACGCCTATGTGTTTGCTGGATCTGAGCCTGAGAATGTAACATCTACGCTACTTCTTAGTGTCACAACCACCTCAAGATATTACATTATAAGTGACACAAGATGGTAGGTTAACAGCTAATGGTTTATTGCACAGGGTAAACGATATTTTCAGCCAAGTCAACATTACATTTAAAACCGTACACTTGGCATACATGCAGCTGTAAAACAAACATAGTGAAAAGATCCATGACACACGTTACCACATCTAAAAACAAACACATATTTTAAAAAGGACAGAAACAGATTTTTTAAAAAGTCAGATCCAGAGAGCTCTAACTACTGACATTTGATCTTTGTTTTATTCTTACAAATGGAAAAAGGCCATTCAAGCCAAATGAAATAGCAATTCATTTCATTTCCTGTAGATGTCTTCTAAGTTTACATGAGTGCACTTCTACTGCTGGCATTCAGAAGGTAAAGTACGCCTATGCAAGGCAGACCTTGAAATATTAAGCAAGAACTCAATCTTGCTCCTTTGAAATCAAGGTGAGTTTTGCCTTTGACTTCAACAGAAACAGAGTTAAGCAACGAGTGTGATTCTAATTTCTCATGTCTGTCCACACAACTGTGGCTTATTATTTCCTAGCTAAGAGTCTAATCCTGCTCCCAGTTGCAGAGGCACAGAACTGGAAATATAACTGTAAAAAAACCAAACCATATTTCTACTGTATTGGTTGAGGGTCCTGGGCCATAAGAGAGCCCATGCAGAGTCTCCCGCTCTGCAGTGGCACTCTAAACAGGACTGCACACTGGGACATTGTGAACAGACTTCGGATTTGTGGCAGAAAGGCCAGTGTGCCTGTGTACAGTGTGGATCACCTGGCAAAAATTCCCATTAGAGAAGAGAACTTCAGCCAATAGCCCCAGCTTGTAAGCTATTTTTTTTTTAATTATTATATGGAGATATACTTATCTCATAGAACTGGAAAGGACCCTGAAAGCTCATCGAGTCCAGCCCCCTGCCTTCACTAGCAGGACCACATACTGATTTTGCCCCAGATCCCTAAGTGGCCCCCCTCAAGGACTGAACTCACAACCCTGGGTTTAGCAGGCCAATGCTCAAATCACTGAGCTATCCCTCCCTCTGGCTTGAGAATGCCCCAAGAACCCACAGAAGGATGTACTTACCAATACAGTGGGATCCATCTGTAGATGTGACATAGCCACGTGGACAAATGCAGAAATAACTTCCCACTGTGTTAGAACATTCGCCACCTTCGCAGATTCCTGGAACGATACTGCACTCATCGATATCTATTCAAAGAAGGAAGAAGCAGGTGATTAACAAAACACTTGCATATAATGCTTTTCAAATAAGAGATTTTTTTAAAAAAATGAAGGGCATTACATTCAGTTAGAATGCAGCTCAGGTTTAATAACGTACTGCAATGGTTCAGAAATTGTGGTTGATGAAACACTTGTGGTTTGCAGAGCAATAGTTGCAGGTCGTCTGTTTAAAACTGACTGATCACACAGTGCCAGCTTTCCTTGTATGTTCCAGTTCTGTGCCACCCTAAATCCTGAAGTAGGTTAAAGCAGTCTGGACGCTGCTCTAACTCACATCAGATGGCTGTGGTCGCTTTGGGACCATAAAACAGGTGAGCATAGCGGAGATGCAACACCGATCAGCCCTACCCCAAACATTCCCCCTGCGCCTGCTAAGAGCTCCCCATGCTGTGAGCTAGCCAGAGCCAGCTGCATTCCTGATGCTTTGCGAGCCACAAGTAGTTCAAAGAAACTGTACTGTAGTCTTCAGAAGAATGGACTCAATCATTGTACATCCTTTCATAGAATTAATCTTTGGTTACGCAAACAGTCCCATTAAAAGCAGTGGTCGCATCTCATGTGAACGGAGATACCACCAAGTCAATGGAGCAAGTTTTGACCAGAGCAAAACCTGTGGAGTGACGTGATGCTGGGTATCAGAACTGAGAGCATGTACTAGGAGCTAAACACACACTTGTTTTTTCAATGCTCCCCATATTGGTGCCCACACAGTGAGGACGAGACAGTCTGACTGTAATGCTGAGAGGTGAGCAGCGGGGGGGAGTAGGCTGGGATGTAAGAAATACCTGATCACATAGTAAGTAAAGACTGCATCATAATGCATAAGTACAAGGGGGCAGTTTCAAGTATCAGGCATTTCCTAAGTTTTGAGTGCTTCACTTTGCAACCTGAACATTTTTTTAGATAGGCATGTTGGTGGTAGTGGTTTTGTTTTTTATTGTTGTTTTGTAATTCTAGTTCCACACTGGGTTTGTTTATGGTGACCTCCGTTTATTAGAGCTCTGAGTAACTCTCTTAAATGTAACCTGCAGCCAAATTAAAGTTGCCATCTTTCAGGTTTTGTAATAAACTTGAAACCTGGCTCATGTTAAACCTGGGATGAATTCTGAGAAAGCTTGGGCCAAGTTTCCAACAAACTTGGGCTGACTTATGTTTTCCAGTTGAAAGCATATGGAACTCTGTGGCTTTTGCACCACCCAAAGCCTGGAAAACGTTGGTGTTTTTGGCTCAGTTTGCATTTAAGTTCTTGGTTGCAAAGTGACATTAAGAGAGTTTTACCCCATAAAACAACCCCCCCCCCCAAAAAGTCAAACTTTTGGACCCACGTCATTTCTCATAAAGAAAGCTCAGAAGAAGCTATGAAGAAAGAACTCTCAAAGAGGATCAATTTGCAGAGGTCCCCCAGACAGTCCCTTCAGGACTTGGAATTTTCACTCCTCTAAAGAAAGTCCTGGGACACAGCCCCAAACCTGGCAGAGCTCCTAGGATCATCCTATTGCTTCTGCACTGGCTCTGACCCATGAGTACCTCTGGTTCCTTAGTCATGGCTGCACCAGGAGATGGGGGTGGGGGAGGGTTTAACGTTAGGGTTACCATACGTCCGTTTTTTTCCGGACATGTCCGGCTTTTCGGCAATCAAGCCCCCGTCTGGGGGGAACTGCCAAAAAGCCGAACATGTCCGGGAAAATGCTGACCGGGGACTTCCCCTCCGGCGCCGGCTCTGCTCCTCCCCTGACTCTTCGGCTCTGTTTAAGAGCCGAGCTGCCTGAGCGCT